>NC_135433.1:12246540-12256540 GCF_051991255.1 Vanacampus margaritifer | reverse complement strand
GAAAAAAGGAACAATCAGTGCTTATGTACAATATGTACTCACAGTGGATCTTGTAGTCTGGAGGCAGAATTCGGATGTGAGAGAGGGGGATGCGTCCTGTGTCGCCATCGTCAAACTCCACAGTGATGAGATCGTCGTTCTCGTCAATGTCTGAACTTCCTGTTTGGTAGCCCAAAAAAGCGAAATGAGAATAATCAGTTAGAAAACGTCTATTTTCTTAAAATCTTTAATGGTGATGAATATTGGTATTTTTTGATTATTAATATTTAGATTTCTAAAATAAGCTGGCGTATTTAAATTAAAAAAAAAACTGGTCTGAACTGCTGCTAACTCTCCCTTAAGTAACTCGGTCTAATAATAATAACTAACTGCAGACCACTGCCACAATAACAAACATCAGAGGTGGCAAATCCAGGTCCAGAAAGTAAAAACTCAGCCACAGTTTGGCTTTAGCCCCAGGTGCTTGCTAGCTAGCTAGCTCTCATGGTGTTCGTTTACCTCCTAGGGAGCTAGCTAGCTAGCTAGCTAGCATCAATGGCTAAAGCCAAAGTGTGGCAGGTTTTTGACTTTCTGGACTTGGATTTGCCACCTTCTGGCAAACATATTGTCAAATAAATACCTCTCTGTATGCTGTGACCAGTAGGCTATATTTAAACTTACACGTGACTCAGATCAGGTGTACCAATACTCTGCTGCAGTTGAGATGATACATTTGTCTGTGCTGCCAGCTACAATTAAATGGTAAATTGACTATGACTCATGGCATCCGAGCACTGTTTGTACCGTTGACAACCGTGCCGGGATAAAGGCAGCGGTACTGCTGACTCCAGTAGGCAGCGATGCGGGTGCCCTCGGGGAGATAGCGCACCGAAGGAGGCTTCACATCAATGATCTGAACATAGACAAGAAAAAAAAAAGGACTTGAAATGTCAAGCCACGCTAAGTGTTTCTTGCTAACATGCCGTTTTTTTTTTTTTCTTTTCATCAAGACTATACAGACGAACTTGAATAAGCCACGCAGGGAGAGGGCAAGCGAGAGCTCAGGGTGGTTTAGCGCATGTGGCCGTCACATGACGTATGACCTACTTAGTTTCATGCATGTTTCATGTTTCACTTTCAGCATCCGAACGGCTGCCCTCTCATGTGTCACTAGAAATCCGAGCGAGAGCGATGTGGCGCATTTCACCCCGCCGTTGTCATGCGAGTGGCATCCAGTTTACTCACAGCCTCCTGCAGCAGTTGCTCCAAGCAGTAGATGTGCGGACGGTTCCCTCGCTCGCCCTCCACCACCACGCTGTATCTGCGGCAAAGAATTACAGCAGGCTCAGTGTGCAGCAGACCAAAGGGAGCGCCACATCCACTTTCCTTTCTCTGATTTCTGTCTTAGACGTAATATTGCATCATTGCTAACGGAGTTTAATTAAGTGTAGCTGGCTGAGGCTTCTACGAATATTTTTTGCTATATACACACACACACACACACACACACACGCACGCACACACACACACCTTGTTGGCCGCTCAAAAAACCAAACCAAACCCTGACAACATGATTATGGATGCGCAGTACTTTGTCTCTATTAAGATTTACATTCGCCGAGAATATTAATCCTGCCTTAAAGGGGATTAAGTCTAGTTTTCTTTTAACTCAGCCACATTGGATTTGAGCACAGCTAAGTGAGCAAACTACAGCTGATGTTTTTTCTCTTGTTTCATTTTGTCAAATGCTCGTATTGATTTGCTTCTAAGATGTTAAGTATGCATTATGCTGCATCCTGAGGCACGGGAAATCGAAACGGAATCAGCAAAACTTTGCATTTCTCTTATACAGTGAAAACTCATAACTCAAAAGGGTCGTTCATAAAAGTTGGCAATAACTGATAAGTCAATGAGGAAACCTTAAAAATAAAAAGGGTATCGGTGAGATCAAGCCAACCTTGATGTGCATGACTAGTCTATACTAAATATTCTGCTGCAATAATATATGTTGAATATGTTTTGATGAATCTTGTCCATAGCAGAACTCAACATTAGATTCGGTTTTAGGTGCAGTTACTCCATTTATGACAATTAATTTTCTTTGCCATAATATGTTCCGCGTAGACCCACTAGTCTAAACACATTTTTCTGATTAATATTGCATTTATGGAATATGAATAAAGCAGCAAAATCTACCTGTTTTTAATCCATCTCATGCAGCCATTTTGTCACTTGTTGTCGACTGCAAATGACATCACAGTTGCTCAGGTAATGACCAATCATGTCTCAGAGTATAAACGTCACATGACCAAACTCAGAAAATAGGTGAACCGTGATTGGCTGTTACCTGAGCAACTGTGATGTCATTTGCAGTCGACAGCACATGTCAAAATGGCCGCCACCTAATATGGATAAAAACTGGTGGATTTTCCTGCTTAACTCTTTTTATAAAGCACAATATTATGGCGTGCGATTTGTATTAATTACAGGGATGTGATTTGACCAAAGTGAAATTATCTGAAAATTTAGCCGGGGGTCTGGGGGCGGAGCTCATGGGTTTTCCGTGTTTTTAAGTACTTTCAATGCACTCACATGACAAAGAAATAGACAAAACAACAGCATAAATTTTCAATGTATATTAAACTATCCCATATAAAATGACAGTTTTAGTCAACTCAAAATCAGTCACATTCAAAAACATTGGACTGCCTTTGCTTTTAAAAACTATCACTGAGAATATCATCATATCTAACTAATGTGATTACTAAGTTAACACATAAATAATGTTGAAGAGTTCAAATTTCATGAACAAATAATTGTATCATGACCAAATGAAAAGTAACTCATATTAGAGCATACCACAAATGTCTTTGTTATAGCAGAAGATGTTATCTGTCGGAGTCATGTGCATACACAATGAACTACTAAATTTTTTTTTTTTAAAAATCGAATTTTTTTTTTTTGGGGGGGAGATAAAAAAAGCGGAATTCCGCGAATTAGCGGAAAAATCACATCCCTGTAATTAAAATACATAATACCAATTTTACGTTTTTATGGAAAGGCATATCCATTCATTTCAACGTGGAAAGTGGATTTCCCATACAAGTGAAAAACAAGCAAAAATGGCAGATTGTGTTTGCGTTCTGAGGTACTTACATATCAGGCGAGTGCACGGTATTCACGTGTCCTGCGTACAGAAGGTGGTCGTCCATTGGGATCAAAACCCGTAGCCCGTCTGCCAAAGAGTCCTTGTCCAACACACACTGCACTGGTGCTGGATGCATCCAACAAAAAAAAAAAAAAGACATGAATACACACACGTGCGCCGGTTCTTATGAATAGGGACGGTGCTGATGCGTAAACAAATGCTGACCGGGTGTCGAGGACCTCTCGGGCACACTTTTGCTGCGCGGCGGGATGAGCTCGTCTTCGCTGAAGCTGCTGTCCTGATTGGGTTCGAAGTCTTCATCGGCAGCCATGCTCTCCATCAGCCGGCTCACTGCTCCCCTGGATTGCTGGAGATGACACGCAAGACCCTTACTTTTCTACTTACACATCATATTCCTTCATTCAGCTGTAGAAAACAACAACATTTTTTGTCTTGGTGATATAGGTTTTTGTATTTCCCTTATAGTTATTGACATCATCTGCTTACATGCAGTCGTCACTTGTGTTTAATTAGATTCAATAATTGAGCTGTATGGAGAGGGGTGGGGGGGTGGGGGACATTAATTTTGATTGACACTGTTGATTATAGTGGGTGTAGTTTGCAGTGATGCAGAACGGCACTGCATCATGCTGAGAGATGCTTCTCATATGTTGGTTATCACGTTTAGCTACATCGCTATATGAGCACATCAAACTATAACCACACGTACAATGCATACTACACAAGTGCAAACTACAACCATTATATGAAGAAGGTAATAATCTATTAAGATCTTTGTAGAAGTAGATTTTGGTTGTCATTAGATTGTGCTCATAATGTTGTCAATGTCTCTCTCCTGTAAACGACTTCTTTTTGTTGTCCCATAATTGTGGCAAGTAACCAGTAGTCCATTTTCGAGATACGATCTGTCCGTCTGATGATTTTTGTGCTTTGACTTGTGAGTGCAAACTTAAAAGTCACAGTGTGTAATCTTTAGCGCCATCTAGTGGTGAACTAATTATTCATTCAATTTTAAATTTCAATAATATGCAAAAAAAACTATATTCTGTCACATCAACTTACATATTTTTTATATCATCGTGGGTCTAGTAATCACTAATTCCATCTTCCTGCTACGCATGCCCAAAGGACAACTTCGCGAAAGTAGTTAGCCCTGGTGGTGCTTACATCTAGTGTCGGACCCAACGGGTCAACCACCACTTCTACAGCTGGGGCCTGCAGGTGGTCGTCGCCAAGTCTGAGTGATTCGGGCTTCCGTCGCTTGTCACCTTCTGCTTTGCTCTCGCAAGCTTTTACTAGCTTTAACCAGCTTTTTTTTTTTTTTTTTTTTTTACTAGCTTCTCCCGCTAGCTGGTCGTTAGCCACTCCAGCCAATGGCTCCAACTAACTCCCGCTAGTCGCTCTTGTTAGCTGCTCCGGCTAAATCCGGCTCGCTCGGTCTTTCGGCGTCGCTCGCCAGGCTTCACACCAACTGCCAAGTCGCTGTTGCTCGCTCACGCAAAAAACATCTAGTGGCCGCTTATTACTAGTATTGTTCATATACCGATACTAGTATCGGCAGAGGCCCCGATACTGCATTAAAACAGTGGTATAGGTGAATACTAACAAGTAACATGCCAATACCATTAATTCTGACGCTAATATAGGACTTTGGATGCAGCATCTTGTGTCTTGCTCATGCACGACATTCACTGATGTGTGACATGTTCACTGCATGCCCAGCTAAGAAATCCTATTGGCCCTTGAATGCTCTGAACCAATGGCAAAACAGCTTCTCCATGTTGAGAAAAACAACAACTTAGGTATCGGTATGGTATTGGCATCGGCCGATACGGCAAAGCTGGGTATCGGAATCGGTATCGAGGGCCAAAATACGGTATCGGAACAACACTACTTATTACACACTGTATCTTTAAAACAAGCGCTGAGCGAACTCAATTCAACTCACTTCCGAATACGCACCACTTTGGCTAATATTGAACAATTCCTCAAAGAAAAAAAAGAGGCTTGAAGGAGTTTAATGTCACTCCCAGTTGAAGTTTACTGTCTAACTAAACAAAAATAATTACACTTTGTGTGTTTAAAACAAGCCCATTATACTGCCTTGGGCAAATCCACTTAGCTTAATGCTAACAAAAAAGTCAAAATGCAATTGACATGCTATGGGGTTAGCGCCAATAGTTGCGGTTGTCGAAGCAACGGATATAAGAACGCAAACGATGGAATACTCACAGGCATATATTCTTTATCCTCTCTGAAAAATGACTAATATTACAGCATCTCCATAAAAAAAAGGTACTATTTTTGCATTATTATGCATGTTTAATACACTCTCAGAGGCAAAACAGAAGCAAACCTTTAATGGACTCAGACATGACTGAGCATTCTAAAAACAAAAATGCATTTGCAGCCATTTATGTCCAAATGCGGAACTCTAGCGATCTTGTTTTGACCTTGCCAGGATAATAAGCAATTAGTTGATGCTGCTAATGACTTCTCAGCTCATCAGTCATCTCACTGACCTCGCGGGCTTTGTTCTTTGCTTTCGATTGGCTCTTGCGCGCCGGGCTGAGGCTCAGAGCCGTGCCACCGTCTCGTATTGGGCTACCCAGAGAGGACGGGCTCACGGGCAGAGAGGAGGACTCCTTTGTCTTCTTTTTCTGTTTTACACATGTCAGAACACAAATCTTGAGAATGACGACAAGGACTCACACACACACACACATATGCACGCAGGGTGGGAGAAGCCTGCAGTTGTCCTTTCTTGTCAGCAACATTTAAGACAGCAGGGGAGCGCTACAGTGACTGAAGTAGCGGGAAACCCCGCTGGAAATGTGACACATACACTAGACAAAAAAAGTGCTTTTGAAAAGAAGCAAGTGCCCCTAGTTGCTGAATAAGCACGAGATGAATAACTCATTCACTGCCATTGACGGCTATAGACGTCAAAAATTCATTTTAACTATTTTTATTAGTAAAACATTTTTCCCGAATTTGGTTAACAAGAGTTTGAAAACCTAGAATTTTTTTTATTGTATTAGAACAGATGTAAAAATTGGGATTAGTCGTGAGTTAACTAGTGAAGTCATGCGATAATTACGATTTACAATTTTTTTTAAAAATAATCTTTTCTAAAAAAAAAAAAAAAAAGATTATTAAATTGTTTTCGCAAATTAGGGGCATCAGGCGATTAAAATTTGTGATCGTAATTAATCGCATGACTTCACTAATTAACTCACGATTAATCACAAATTTTACATCTGTTCTAAATGTACAAAAAATAAAATTTTCTAGGTTTTCATACTCTTGTTAACAAAAATGGAAAAAAATGTTAAATAAAAATAGTTCAAATGAATTTTTTACGTCTATAGCCGTCAATGGCAGCGAATGAGATAATAAATTGACGTACTTTGACTGCATCTTTGCCCTCTCTGTTGGAAGGAGGCTGTTTGGGTCTGGAGACAGACTTGGGGGTGAGCGACGGGGCTGAACTGGTGCCGGACAAAGACGACATCTGGTTGGCCGAGGCGGTGGCGTCGTGGAGGAAGATCCTCTCGCTGCGTCGGCGGTTCCAGGCTTCGTCCTCGCTGAAGCCTCCCAAGCCGGAAGCGCTGGCCAGATCGAAGCTGAAGCGCCGCTGAGGTCGAGGCGAGGGTCGCCGCTGCTTGATAGGCAGAGGCTTACGTTTGATGGCCAGCGTATCGTCGCGCTTGCTCGGGCTGCTCTGCTCGATGCGGCGGGTCGCCGGGGGCAGCAGGGGGAGTTCGGGCGCCGAGCGTTTGCCGTGCAGCAGGGAGGGGAACTTCCTCAAGCGCAGGTCGGAACCGGAGTCGGACCACTCGCACTCTGATGAACCTGATGGCGGGAGGACAGCGTCTCACACTTCAAAAACTAAAATCTTAAGTAAGATAGAATTGCTTAAATTTAACCTAGATTTGCTTATTTTGATTTGACAAGTTATTTTTACTCAAAATGAAATTGTCAGGCAAAATCATTGTGCTTATTTTAAGATACTTATTACTTAATTATCTTATTTGATCAAGCGGTCTTGGCATTGAGTGTTAACAAGTTTTAAGTACTGTGAGGATTAAAACGAGCATTTCCCACATTTTAAGATGACAGCTAACCAACATCACAGACCCTGAACTCCTTCTTATTTGAAGATTTTGCATAATCTAGTAATAAGATAAATGGAAAAAATTACAAGTACGAAAACAGACAAGGGCAATATTGTTCATTTCGTTACATTTACTATGCAAATTTTTTCTTCTTTCAGTACCAGCTCAGTGGTCTAGTGGTAGAGTGCCTACCCTCAGACTTGAAGGTTGTGGGTTCAATTCCTGGCTAGGTCATGACAAAGAAAATGGGACCCGTTACGTCCCTGTTTGACACTCAGTAATCCAAGCGTAAAAAATAATATTAATGTATTTTAAGAAAACAGTTTTATTTATTACAGTTTGAAAAAAGTCGACATTACTTGTTTTTGGTCTGAAAATACTATTTTCTAGACCGCAGTGGGTTGATATGGGGCTAGTATTATTTGTTTATTTTTCAAAATCTTACAGGTAAATTTAAGTAAAATGTTCTTGTTCTGTTGGCAGATAATTTTGCTTATTTGAAGTAATTCTCATTAATTTACTATATTTTTTCTTAAATTTTCTACAGTCCTTTTTGCAGTGCATGATTTTGAAGATTCAAATGAAGATGATGCCCATATTTTCCCCTGCTATATGATGAAGCACCGCATATTTTTAAGCAATATTTATACATTGAACAGGCAAGCCAGTATTTATTTATTTATATATTTTTTAAATCGTATAGCCTCTCAATCTCATCTAGTGATAATGGAGAGTTCACTGTATTTTAGTTTTACTGAAACGGTTAAAGAGTCAACCCGAACGACCCTGATCATGAACAAGCAGGTTTCCAAACAAGATATTTGAACAAATCTTGCTTCGGTTCACAAACAGTCACGGTTTCCATGTGAAACGCGCAGTTCATGCTGTCACTTGCACATTATTCACTTCCTGTGCCACGTATTTGAGATTGGTTTGCTTTTTTTGCTGTAAATTGGCCATTAGTATCGCTCCAAAGAAACTGAAAACTTTATAATCACAGTACAGTTGAAAAAAAGAAGGAAACATTAACACCCCCCCTCCCCCTTAAACAAACAACAACAAATAAGGAACAAAGATGCGTTACAAGCAACTAATGCAGCAAACGGAGAGACTGTTTGGCCTCAAATTGTAATACAGTAGAAAAATTATAATATATAATAAACATATATATAATATAATGAATGGAAAAGAGTTTGCTTAATTGTATTTCCGATCATTTAAAAGTGAAAAACAGTTTGCAAAACAAATCTCGGAATGAAGGCAATTTGTGAACTGACATTTAACTGTATGCAGCGATCTAAGAGACGTCATACTGACAGCTCCTTGCAATGTTTTGGTTGCATTATTTACACAAGCAAAGCAACATATTTGAGACTGATCTCTCTCTGCTTGATGCAGATGAGCATTTTCATCTTTGAATTTTTCAAACAGCTCCTGTACTGGATGGATATCATGAGATGGTGCACGTGATGCCCATTGTTGTGGTTGGTTGGTGTAAATGTGTTGGATTCTCCGCAATCAATAATTACAAGAATAGTACTATTGATTACATCTAAACAAATGCATAATTTAAGACTGAAACGTTTCATTCACCGCAATGTGACAATTGGAAATGAATGAATATTTAACGCTGCCAAACCACAGTGCTGCAAAAACCTGCTCAACCACAAAAAGCGCAATCAGAAGAACCATCATGTTTTTTTTGGTTGGTTCAACAAAACAATATAGATAAACCCACTCTGCAACTCTGCTTTTGTGTGCGTGTTTTGTTGTTGTTTTTTTACCCAGAATGCTTGGCCTGCTGTGATGTTTGCCATCAGGGAGAAGGCTCAAAGGGGCGGAGCTGACAGGGAGAGCGCTGGCTGCGAACCTGGCCAACAGACCCAGGCCGCTCTCCTCGCAGTCGCCGTCTTCCCAATCGGAATCCTCGTAATCATCCTCGTAGTCATCCTCCGAAGATTCTGTTTCAGAAAAGACATTTAGCTCAGAGACGGATGTGACTGTGGTCACAATGTTCACTGAGCAGTTTAAAAACACACTTCTCGTCAATAAGTCTTGATGCACAAAAGCTGAATTCGGTGCCCTGCTTGAAATGACACAGCAGCCTGGATTGAATTCACACAAACGCGCATGTTGGCGGATGGAACCCACAGTGCAAAGCCAAAAGCCTGTAGTATGCCGTGTCATCCAAATTCTGCTGCAGACACTCCACCTCGCAGTCCATACCATTACCACACATCCACACTCACCATGGAAAAAAGACCATGTGACCTCTGACCTATACATTACTAGCCATTATTTAAAGCCCCTTGGGGGAATATAAAAACAGCAGAAATCCACTTCCTCCTTCAACGGTGACAAGACATCGCAGCAAGCAAACACACATTCACACAGATATTGAAGCAGAATGCTGGTTAGCGGTGTAGTAGTAGTAAGCGTTAAGTTAGGTCCAACAGATGAACAGGAGGAAAGTCTTCTCAGAGTGTTAACACTGGGGCGGATGCACAGTACAGAAGTGCAGTCAGATATTAACAATCCAATATTATGCAATACATGACCTGTATCAAATATTCGGCCTTTGTTTTCATTGAGTAACATTTACTGTTGTTGTAGATTGCAATGGTGTACATCTGAACCGCATCACACTGAGCCATTCCTTTTTCTTTTTTTAACTCACGTCACTAATTGAGGTAATCAAAATACTAGATCATGCTCTCATTATGTTGCACTTGAG